>NW_027168628.1:7500-22500 GCF_036898095.1 Palaemon carinicauda
TCTTTATAATTTCTGTACATAAAATAGTCTAACAACACTGTGTACTATGTACACACGGCACTAGTGGTATCCGTATAATTTCACACCTGAGATTCTGAACAGATTTAGTGTTACCTTGGCAACACTTATTCAAAGGGAGGTCACACGAAAATTGCTGACCCCTTCTCCTTTTAATTGATAGTCCCAATCAATTTACTGTTCATTGCAGAGCTAGACGACAGGGTCCAAATAGCACCTGCCGCCACCACATATTGCTTCAATCCATATATCTGCTTAGTATAGTGTCTGTAAGACGCATTGGACAACCTCCGATCAGTAGGTGAACGAAGAGGCTGAAGTCCACACACTGAAAGGTTCAGTGATGAAGCAACTTTCCTCGGATCTTTTATCTGCAGGAGTACTGTCAGGATCCGCTCCGCGAAAAAGGTAGGTGAGCTTCGCCCTCAGTTGTAGTGGATAGTTTGATCCAAAGTTTTCTCCTGTAAAGAGCTGTTCCTCCTGAAGTCTGAAGTTCTATGAAGATAGACCTTAGACGCTCTAGCAGACCTAGAGAGACATCTTCCTTCAGAGGGCAGATTCTCCAGGAGCCCCACCTCTTAATAGGTAGGACGTCTTTAATGAGAAAAGTTAGATCAGAAAGAGATGCAGTTCTCTCACTTAATGTGGCCCTCAGGATAGGGCCACTATTACACTAACTCTAGTCCCAGAGGCTATAGCGAACCGAAAAAATAACCTTTTAGGTTAGATGGTTGAGGGAACAATCCTCATTGTTCACAGGTGAGGCATAATGTAGGACCTTGTCCAAAGACCAATAGATGGGCTTTAGTGGCGTTGCGGGCCTAAGCCTGCACATGTTATCGGGAATTTATTAAAGATTCCAATCATTAGATCCATTTAAAGGGCATATAGAAGAGGTCTAGTCAGGGCTGACTTGCACAGAGATAATGGTCCATGGATCCAAAGATCCCATTAAGTGACCTCTCTCGCAAAGTCGGCCATACCCTTGGTGCTTACTCAAGGGTTTATATGGAGACAAGGCCGAAGAACTAGCGTTTTCATAGTATTCAAGGATACACTGCCTCCTTCCTCAAAGGCCAACGTGCTGTCGGCCGCCAGACCCTGAATATAGGGGTGGACAGAAAAGGACAGGCAGAAGATCATGAGATTGTTTTCGGGCCCTTTTGCTTTACAAAACAATTTACTTTCCCAAGAAGACTCGTATTGTCTTCTCGTTGACTAGACTTGTATTCTTCTAGGAATTCTATTTTGCCCTTAAGATCCCAGTCTTTTTCCTAACCGTTAAGGGCAAGGAATTCATAAAATGAAGGGATCAGGTGTTCTGTGATAAATAGAAGGCAGAAAACTTCTGAACCTCCTGGATAATCCTAGGTGCATACTAGGACTAGCCTCAGCCTCAGTTCCTTCATTACAGGGAACGGGATGTTCTTGGGCTTTCTGGGAGCCAATAGAGCCCCTCTTCCTTGGAAGGGTCTCAGCATGTAGAGGGCCTTCTGGAGGAAATTTTGATGGGCTGAATAGGAGTTCTAAGTCCATCACTTCTAATGTAGAGACATGATGTCTGTTACCTCCATTAGAGGGTCCTCGTATGGGACTAAATAACGAGATAGTATCTTGATAACGCTCATGATGAAGAGAACGATCTGCAGCTCGGGGACTTGTCCCTTTCTGGGAGGGAATGGGTCTGCGTCCGTGTACCATTCCAACTCTGTTGGGTGGAACCTAAGAAGAGCATCCGCTGTCACCTTGCGGATCATATATAAACGAGCTGCTGATAGGTGCCATTCCCTTAAGGAAGGGATGGCTAGCATTCCCTAATGAAATGAGACGTCCCTTATCCTCGACAGTTTTGACGCCTCATTATCGCTTCGATGCTCCAGATCAACCTGAGGAGGTCCGATCTGTGTGGAGAGAGTTTATCCACCCATTACAGGGCTAAAATGTCCTACGGGTCCGTGGCCTTTGGTCATTGTAGGGTAAGTGGAGAGGGAATGACCATCATTGGTCCTATTAGATCTCTTCGAGCGTTTGATGCGTATCTTCTCCAGCCTCTTAGCGCATCTTATAGTTGTGCACGTAGCACTGGGTCTGTCATCATCGTGAACTGGAGAGAGTTCGAAACTTCTCCCTGTTAGCGTTATGGAATCCTGACTGATTTCCATTGTCTCTTGACAGACCTTGCGATCTCTTTTAACATCCCCAGGGGAAAAGGGGGGAGTTAGGGTGACTACAGGTTTCAATGATTTTTTAAAACATTGAAGCCCCTGAGCTGGAGAGAATCGAGATTCTATTATTTGCATCCTCAATGTTCCAGGGCCGGATCATCTCCATGGATGCTCATAGACAGTAATTTCGGGTGCTGCCCACCCCAGCCTGTCGTCTAGGGCCATCGTTGCCTGAACTCTTTCTAGGCTTGGTTTCGCTTGACTGTCTGCTAATTCCGTAAGGATCCTAGGACTGAAACTAGTCCGACGAGAATCTCGTCCAGGATATACGTTATCTTCCATAACTTGGATCCTAGGTAGGAGGGGAGGGGGTGACTGACTGGAAGTTGCTGATAGACATCTTCCAGGGTTGGCTAGATTGTCAACACCCCTTACTGAATAGGGTCCTTATGTTCAGAAGGATTATCATTCTGAACTTGTTGTTCTATTGGAACTTGTTGCGTGGCGCCAAGTCCAGAATGACTCAGAGATTTCTTGAGTCTTTCATGTGAACACTAAACTGCCTTCATTGGAAATCGATGGACTCTACTTTCCTCACCGCTAGTATGCTCTAGAGCTTTAAGGTATACTCTTCTAGGGGGAATTTGAATATAAGAAGAGTTGAGGAAAGGATGGTGGAGGTATGTCCATTTCCATTCTAGTCTCATCTTGGTCAGGCCTTGGACTCCAGTGATCAAAGGTCCGGCGATCAAGGAGGAACTTCCCTCCTACCAGAAGCGTCTGTTTGCTTCGCTTGATCCGAAGGTGTATAAATCTGACTGTCTGTGGAACAACGGTCATTGTAACTGTGGGATGCAGTTTAACATCCTAGGGAGAACTAAGAAACCCTTTCGTTCTCCTTTCAGGCCATACCTGACTGTCCGCCTATATCAGCTTTTCAGTGTTTCACTGTAATAGAAGATTCCTTTCTATTGCATAAAGCTTAGGATAAGTACGCTGGAAAGGAGGAGAGACACAGACGTGTAAATCCTTCCAGCTAACTGCTGCGGTCTTCCTAATTATTGATTCTAGGGCATCCCCTTTCAAGAAGAGGCCGATGGAGGATTCTAGTCCATAAGGCTAGAGTAGCGCCCTACATCCGGGGAATTAATAATGAGAATCAAGAGGCTGATGAAGCATCAGCGTAAGGAAGAAGGGGGGGAAGTGGATCCCCCAAATCAGGTAGGTCTCAGCAAGGGGTTGTGCTTAGAAGCACAACGTACTGGAAAACCATTCTATTGTATGGTTATGTACCAAGGATTTCTGTCTGCGATATGGTCCTAAACTGCAGGTGTACAGGGTATTGTATACCCCTATACAACTGGCCTGTTACCATCAAGGCTAGTGCTTGGGGGTAAGTTAATTGGCACAGTACTTCAGTACCGATATGGCTAGCAGGTCTTCGACATATCAGTGATTTGTCGGCTGTCAGCGGGTCGCTGACAGACGTCACACCATCCTAGCCAGTATTCAATGTGACTGGGTAGTGGTGAAAACTATACGCATAGTCAGCGGGTCTCTGAACCAAAGGAGACTCCTCGGGCTGTCGGCAGACCGCTGGGAATCGGCGGGCTGTCGATTGAAGGTATACCAACTCATCTATTGACTAGGTGGTGACCAAGGGCACACACTGCCGGCTCTTGGCGGCGGAGTCAGATGTGACAGTGAAACAATGACTGCTGTCGTCGATTTCACTACAAGGTGTGGCTTGAATATGGAGTCTCTGCCCGGTGTTTGTCAGTCGGGGGTTCGAGTCCCGCTCAGATTCATCAATGCCATTAGTGTCTGCAACCTCAACTTGAAAGGCAGGGTTGGGGGTTTAGACCTTAAAACCTTTAAAAGGAGCAGTAAATCGGCATTTTTAGTTATGAGAAAGTGAAGTTTTCGGTCCAATTCCCGTAGAGTTCTCGAATTTTACGGGTTTGCAGTTGAACCGCATTAAAGAGATAACTTTCGAAACGAAACCAACCACAGTTCGACAGCTCTAGACTGCCGTCATGCAGATTGGGGATTTTTGGAAATAATATTGCTGGGGGAACCTGCATATATTATGTCCGTGAAAATGCTCATCTTTATAACTGCGGAAGACTGCAATGCATCATCTGGTGTCCCTCCTGTAAGGAAGGGAGAACAGAAAGTATTCAATTGATTATCGCATCGATAGGCAATTTGCAAAGTTGTCTTTTGACAAAATAGCTTAGGACAGAAAGCTAAAAGAGATAGTGGGAGACACATACCCGTGTATCCCTTGTGAGCCAATGCTGTTACTTCTCCTCAGTCTTAAGGAAATTCCTCCAACCGGGGAATTCCCTGAAGAAAAGGGGGCTCGAACACCTAGGTGTAAGGAAGTGTATATGCACTGTCCCCTTCTATGCTTAACGCTGTGAGGTAAGGAGGATTGATACACAATCAGAGTATCGAAGGAATGTCATTCTTTCGAAATAGGAGCGGTAACAGCAGAAGCTCGCATCCAAGATATGTTGATTAGAAATTAAAAGACATATATTTGTCTATCCCAACCCATCTATTCGCTGCAACCTCCCTTACAATATTAAATCAGGAAGTTTCCTGAACAGGGAAACTCAGGGATAAGGGCTCTCCCCTTTAGGGGTTAGAGGCGTCACACCATCGGCCCTTTACGAAATTTAATATTGCAGGGTAAATAGAAACTGATTTCAAATCAGAATATTAATGAAATATTATTCCATTAATATAGAATTGGGTTCAGCAAAAATCTAGATAGGGACACCCAATATATATTGGAAATAACTACTAGTATAATCTATACGTTAGTTATCCATCTGCCGTATTTACTATACCGCAATTATACTGACTACCTGTATAGACCTATACCGTAGTTCAGCCGGCAGAAAATAAAAGACATATACTTATGCATCCCAACCAATCTATTTGCTGTGACCTCCCGTACAATATCAAATCAGGGAGTTTCTTGATCAGGGAAACTCAGGGATAAGGGCTCTCCCCTATAGGGGTTAGAGGTGTCACACCACCAGCCCTTTACGAAATTCAATATTGCAGGGTAAATGGAAACTGATGTCAAATCAGAATATTGATGAAATATTAATCCATCAATATAGAATTGGGTTCAGCAAATATCTGGGCAGGGATACCCAAGATATATTGGAAATAACTACTAGTATAATATATATGATAGTTATTCATCTGCTGTATATACTATACTGCAATTACACTGATTACCTGTATAGACATATACTGTAGTTCAGCCGGCATATTGCCGGATTAGCTAGCTATTGTCGGAGCATCTAGCAAGCTAAAGGAGAGAGAGAGAGAGAGAGAGAGAGAGAGAGAGAGAGAGAGAGAGAGAGAGAGAGAGAGAGAGAGAGAGAGAGAGAGAGAAAGCATGGAGTGAAGGCCCTCTATTACTGTATATGTATACAGTAATAAAAGATGTAAAAACGGATTTTGAGCGAAGCGAAAAATCTATTTTTGGGTGAGATAGCCATGGCGTCCTGATGGAAGGTTCCTTTTTGGTAGCTTCCTTGGGTAAATAACTACTAAGATATTCCCAGAGAATTTAACCACAGGTTATCACAGAATTCTAACTTCTGGAGCGAGTATCCTAAAGGTTTCCCTTTTAAGACATCGTATATCAACAGGGGACGCATGTATTAACGCGCCACATAGCTATCTACACCCTGAACAGAGTTAATGCTTCGGTGTGTAAAGGCGGAGAATAGCTGGGAGCCGTTCCATAGCTAATCTCATCCGTGGCTACTTTTGGTACTCGAGACGTAAACAAACGGGCGCCATTGCTTAAATGACGTCACGTCCGTCTTCATCCTGAAGCCAGTTGCTTGCCGATCACCATGATACAGCAGAGCAGGGTGGGACCTAAAAACTGGACGAAGTAGCAGGGAGGGTCCATCAGGACGCCATGGCTATCTCACCCAAAAATAGATTTTTCGCTTCGCTCAAAATCCGTTTTTTGGGCTCAAGCCATGGCGTCCTGATGGAAGAATACCAGAGAATCAATGTATCGTGGTAGATTTTCCCCTATTGGTAAGTGCCAAGGGCTTTGAACAAATAGCATAGTAATCTTAATAAAGAACCGTAGGGAAGAATCTTCCTGCCCCCCTTGGCAGTGAAGTTCCCACGGGCCATGCCAAGATCAAAGTGGTTATTGAAGGGCTATTCACCTTGTTAGAAGAACCTGAAGAACTTGGAGACGAGACTGAATGGTTGGCATTCGTATCGGAACATTCTGGAAGGCAGACAAGTGGTGGTTGGACACTGTGTGCTAAGAAGGTTGGTTTCATCTCCAGGGTATGAAGAGTAAGTATTCGTATTGGAATATTACGTTGTAAGAGTGAATATAAAATAAGGGTTAGGACCTTAAAATCTCCATGAACCATAAGGAAAGGGGATAATAAAACTATGACAGGCATGTATTTCATAGTAAGTAGGAGCGGATTGAGACGCACAAGTAATAAAATAGAAATTTTATTTCACAGTTGCAGAAATTAAATGAATTGCAGCAATAAGTAAAGTTAATTTACAGTAATTATAATGTACATAGTAATAAAGACTTGCTCTTGAATCTGAAAGGGAATTTCAAATTTATTAGTAGGCACTCGTTCTCGAGGAACGTTAGTCTTTAATTAAAACACATCATGCTCTAGGCATGCGGCACTTGTGTGACAACTATGACATTTCACCTGGGATAAGAACAGTTATAAGAAAGCACTAAGTGTTTTCGACATCACTATGTATCGCTCGAGGGTCAACATAGGCACCCGAAGAGTTAGAGTCCCAAGTAACTCACCGTTCTATGCAGAGTTAGGTGCAGGTTTCATAACACTACCTGCGGCTACCACAAAATGTTTGACTTCGTGCACTTGTTTCGCATAATGTTTGAAGAAAACACGCGAGGACTTCCAGTCTGTGAAGCTTTTAAGGCTTTCGAAGTCCATACTCTGAAAGAAATTCAGAGACGATGCAACTTTTCTAGGATCGTGACCGGCGGGTGTACTGTCGGGATCCGCTCTGCGAATGAAGTAGGTGATTTTCGCTCTTAGTTGTTTCAGTGACAGGTCGCTGCCCGATGTTTCTCCTTTGAAGAGTTGGCCTCCACCAAAGTTCGAAGTTCTGCGAAGATAGACCTTGAGGCTCTCTACTGGGCATAAAGAGGCATCTTCCTTCAGGGGGCATATTCTCCAGGGGCCCCATCTTTTGGTGGGTAATTCATTTTTGGCGAGAAACGTCGGATCCGGGGAGAGGGTAATGTCTCCTGAATCAGTAAACAGGATATGACCCTCTTCTCTTGACAATGCCACTATTTCGCTGACTCGGGCTCCTGAGGCAAGAGCAAAGAGAAATATAACTTTCTGAGTCAGATCCTTGAGAGGGCATGAATCATTATCTAAGTTGGAGGCGAAATGGAGCACCTTGTCCAATGACCAGGAGATCGGTTTCGGTGGGGGTGCTGGGCGTAGACGAGCGCATGCTTTCGGCAGTTTATTGAAGATGTCGCTGGACAGATCAATTTGGAAGGCATACAATAGTGGTCTAGTCAAGGCCGATTTGCAAGTTGAAATCGTATTGGCTGCTAATCCCTGTCCATGAAGGTGAATGAAGAAGGACATGCAGAAATCAGTTGTGATTTCCTTAGGATTTTTTGTCTTGACGAAAGAGACCCATTTTCTCCAAGATGATTCGTATTGCCGTCTTGTGGATTCGGTCTTGTATTCCTCGAGGAAGTCTAGACTTTTCTTCGAGATCCCAAACCTCTTCTTTGCGGCTAGGGAGAGAAAATCATGAGATGAAGGTCCTTGATTTTTGATGATGAAGCGAAGACAGTCGACTTCTGTACTTGTTGGGAGAGAACTGGGCCCGGGAGAGGGATCAGCTTGGGCTGCAGCTCCAGGACCAGGGGGTACCAGTTGCTCCGGGGCCACTTGGGAGTCACTAGGGCCGCTGTCCCTTTGAAGGTTCTCAGCTTGGAGAGGACTTTCAGAAGAAGGTTGGTGGGAGGGAACAGGTAGATCTTGGACCATCTGTTCCAGTCCAGTGACATGGCATCCACTGCTTCTGCCTTGGGGTCCTCGTACGGGGCCACGTACCGAGGAAGTTGATTGTTGTCGCTCGTTGCGAAGAGATCTATCTGAAGTTCTGGGACTTGGTGAGAGATGAAGGAGAATGATCTTGCGTCTAGAGACCATTCCAACTCTATCGGGTTTGTCCGAGATAGAGCATCCGCTGTCACGTTGCGGAATCCTTGTAGGTGAACTGCAGACAGGTGCCATTTCTTCTTCTCTGCCAGACGGAAGATTGGGAGAAGCACCTGATTTATCTGGGGCGATCTTGAGCCTTGGCGATTGAGACATCGAACTACCACCGAGTTGTCTAGGGTTAGACGAATATGGATCGAGGGAGGCGGGGAGAGTTTCTTCAGAGTTAGAAGGACCGCCATGGCCTCCAAGATGTTGATGTGAAACGTCTTGAACAGGGGAGACCATGTGCCTTGAGCCTGTTTTTGGTGGGAGTGACCTCCCCAACCCTCCAGCGAAGCGTCCGTGTGGATGTTGAGTGATGGAGGTGGGTGTTGAAGAGGAATGGACCTTTTCAGGGCCTTTGCTTCCGACCACGGCTTGAGGAGAAGTCGAAGTCTGTTTGGGAGCCGTCTCTTGAGGTCTCTTCGAGCGATGGATGCAGAACGTCTCCAGACTCCCGCGGCATCCTTTAGCTGTGCACGAAGCACTGGGTTTGTTACTGAGGCGAACTGTAGAGAGCCTAGAACTCGTTCCTGCTGGCGTCTTGAGATCCGCTTGGATTTCAGTAGTCGCTTGACAGACCCTGCTATTTCCTTCCTTTTCTTCTGGGGAATGGAAAGGCGGTGTGACTGAAGGTTCCATTGGATTCCTAACCATTGGAACTTCTGAGCTGGAGAGAGGCGAGATTTCTTCACGTTTATCTTGAATCCCAGGTGTTCTAGGTACTGGGTGACTTTGCTGCAGGATTTTACACAATCCTCGGGCGATGGAGCCCAAACTAGCCAATCGTCGAGGTAGGCCATCACCTGGACGTCTCGGAGGCGGAGCTGTTGTACTATGGCGTCCGCCAGCTTTGTGAAGATCCGAGGGGCCACGTTGAGGCCGAAGGGCATGGCCCTGAAGGCGTAGCTTTTCCTTTGGAGTCGAAATCCTAGGTAGGAGGAAGCATGATGGTTCATCGGAATGTGCCAGTAGGCATCCGCCAGGTCTATGGAGACCGTGTAAGAACCTCGAGGCAGAAGGGTCCTTATCTGTTGAAGAGTCAGCATCTTGAACTTGTCGTTCGCTATGAACTTGTTGAGGGGGGATAAGTCCAGAATGACTCTGAGTTTGTCGGAGTCTTTCTTGGGGACACAAAACAGTCTCCCTTGGAACCTGGTGGACTTTACCTTCCTTATCACCTTCTTGTTCAAGAGATCTAGGACATATTCTTCCAGAAGGGGGGTTGATTGTTGGAAGAATTGCTGGAATGTTGGGGGTGGTTGAGTCCAACTCCAGCCTAGACCCTTCTTGACGATGCTGTGTGCCCAGGGATCGAAGGTCCAACGATCCTGGAATTGGCGGAGTCTTCCTCCCACCGGAAGCACTTCATTGCTTCTGGTGTCCCGAGGGCTTACTGCCTCGGCCGCTAGCTCCCTTTCCTCCTCTGCCTCTGGAGGGACGGCGAGACGCGTCTCTGCCTGCACCTCTGCTTGAGCCTCTACCTTTGGGACGAAAGGTAGTCGTCTGTTGCTCGAAAGCAGGGGTGAAAACCGGTGACTGTGACAAAACCGGTTGGGTGACCAGCTGAAAGGTCTGCTGTGGCTGAGCTGCCACTTGGGAGGTAGCGGGTCCCGGAAACTGACGTCTTGGTTGACGTTGCTGGGGTTTCTGTTTGGAAGATTTCCTCTTAGGTTGAGGTCCGTCGTCCTGAGAGGATTTCCTCTTTTTTGACAAGCCCCACTTGTGGAGAAGGTTCCTATTCTCCGTGGCGGCTTTGTCGGTGATCTCCTTCACAAGGTCAGAAGGAAAGAGGTGTTTACCCCAGATGTTGGAGGAAATCAGCCTCCGGGGTTCATGTTTCACAGTGGCACCTGCGAACATGAATTCACGACAGGCTCTCCGAGCCTTCATGAAGTGGTACATGTCCTTCACCAGGGTTGCCATGTGGGATTTGGCAAGTACCATGTAGTGGTCTGGTACTCTGGTGTCACAGGCCATGATATCCAGTTGGACCTGGTGGGACATGGATGCTGCGAGCCTCTCCTTCGTATCTTGTTCCCGACGAAGGAGGTGATCGTTGAGTTTTGGGAGGTCTTCATTAAACTGACGTCCGGCGACGTCAGGATCTAGCTTTCCCACCACGAAAGTATGCTGGATGTCCTTCCAGTGTCGAGCGTCGGGGGGAGTCACTATGGAGAAGGGTCTGCACTCCTCCAGTGCAAGGCAGGCTTTATCCTCTTCCACAGCCTTGAGGCACGCAGCGAAGGCCTTTTCCATGAATGGAAGGACTGCATCCTCGGGTGCGACGTAGGTAGGGTGCTTCTTGCTCAGGGCCGGAAGCTTAGAGCAGGTAAAACCCCTACTTTTAAACGTGTTGGCTAGCATAGCCTGGGCCTTCGCGAGATCGAACACTATCTCCTCTTTTGGTTCGGTCTCTTCTTTAGAGGCAGGTTCAGAGCGAAGCCGGACGTAACAGTCCGGGTAGGCCTCGAAGTTTGGGAAGAACTCCACGTCTTCCAGGGGGACCGTGCCGATCTTGTCGCTGACGAAGATCCTGCCGGTCGCTATAACCATATGCTCAGCATACCTCCATGGGTTGGCATGTGAGCAAGCGGGGAGATCCTTAACCGAGATCTTCTTCGGTTCTTTGGATCCTAATGGACCTGATGAACTCCTGATTTTCCTTCAGCCTGTCGTCCATGATGGCTTTAATCATCCGGAGCATCTCTTGGGTGGATGGCAAGGGTTCCGGGGTAGTGGAGGTAGACGGGAGGGACACTTCCGTCGGTGTAGGAGTAGGGGCGGTGATGGAAGGAGGAGCGACCTCTTGCTCCGACTCGGCGTATTCCACCTGGTCTTCATCATCTTCAGCACCTTGAGCCATAAGGGTCTTCTCCGTGTCCTCTGAAATATCCGACATGTGTTCATCATCTTCGGAATCCAGGCGGCACTCGTGCATGGACTGGGCCATGACTACATCTGGTTCCACCGTAATTTGGACAGTGGGGATCAAATCCTTGGGCACCACAGAATCAGGGGAGGCCTTTGGGAACAGAAGTGACCTCAATTCTTCAGTGGCCAGGTACGGTCCGGTGGCATTCTTCTGGAAGCCACGCACCCACTTGCGTAGCTTCTCCCGAGAAGTGTCCCTGACCTCCGCTGAGGGAGGGTTATGGAAGGCATCAACTAGGTGAGCCTGGCAGACCGTACAGTTCAGCGGGTCCCAGAATTTCAAATCCCCTTTCTTGTTAGCACAAGGGGCGTGAGTCCTGCAAGCCGTATGCCCGTAGAAGTGCGGGCGTTTCACAGCGCAGAAGTCGAAGTCACACTTCATCTGCTCCTCCTGTGGAAGAAAGAGAAAATGAGTATGGGGGGAGTCATAAGAATGGCTCTTAAGCTAAGTTAATATTAATCATTAATTTTAACTTGATAAAGGGTGTGATGCACAGAGGATTGAGATAGTAAAGAAACATACTCCGTGCATCCCGCCCGGCTGGTTACCGTAAGCTTCATCCTTGGATAATCCGAGGTGGCCGAAGGCACAGGATAGAATTCCAGTAGAAGTCCATAGGGCAATGGAATTCCATGGGAATTGCCAAGGATAAGTTTGGGACTGAGGCCACTCAGTCCCAAATTAGGGGGATAAAGGATCCCCAAGGGTAACTGCTTCCGGCAACCAGCCGCGCTAAGATACACGCAGCATGCTGGAAATCTGAAGAATGCAAAAGGACAGCATGATTACCAGTAGAACAGTACCAAGGTACTGATCCATTAACGTAAACAGGCCATCTGGTTGCAGTGTAGGGCTATCAGTATCAGATGATAGCTAGTAGAAGGGGGTGCAAGTCGTCTTGACGCCTCCGGAAGGTTCCGGCAGACCACCGGAACGCCGGAGGCCGCTCCAGCAGAGTTTCTGGCATTAGGACAGACAATATAAGTCAGGAGTAATACCAGGGTGGCAGCCGCCGGCACAACGGCGGCACGCCGGCAGAGGGAGCGGCGGCTCCAGCAGCCGGAGGATGCCAGATTGGTGACAGGAACAAGGTTGGTTATACCAGAACCGGGTTGCCGGCAGTGGATGCCGGCACTCCGGGGGCCGGCCGGCGGGCGGACGGCCAAGCTATGAGGAAGGGGGAGAGCCATCGGCTGGAAGCCGGCGGCAGGCGGTAGTCCCCCGGCACACGGAGGACTGGCGGCCATGGGGGTATGGGAAGAGTCACCAAGGTAGGAGGTGGGTATCGCCGACAGTGGAGGCGGCAAGGGACCGGCACCCAGATAGTGAAAGAGACAGAGGGAGGGATGTAAGGAGTCCAGCCATGGACTCCCAGACATCCCCCCCTGAGAGGGTGTACCCATGATAGAGGCTGGCTCTATCACCCAGAAGCAGGGGCCGCAGAGGACCGGGAGCTAGGGTAGCCCAAGGGAGGGCTAGGGGACACCCAAAGAGGGGGAGACCCCTGTATACAGAACACATCCAGTGGCTAACCCAATAGGACACTATGAAGGGTATATGTACCAGAGCGGACTGTACACAGAAGCTCAAGGTAGCCCTATCACTCCACTCTAAGGAGGAGTTGTAGGACAGGGGACAGATGGGTATAGACTAACCTAAGTATAGGCTAGGCTATACAAGAGATAGGTGGGGAGGGGAGAAGAGAAGGGTCTTCCATGGAAGGGGTTCTGTACCAGAGCGGCCACTAAGGAAGGGAGAACACTCCCTAACCTAAGGTAAGGCAGCCTGACTGAAACGGTGCGTGGGTACAGTTTCAGCAAGGAACCCTTCCAAAACCTAACCTAGAGCAGGGATGAACGTCCTGAACTAGGAAGGATAGAAGACATATCGCTATCGCAGGACAGTCGTAGACTTAGTCCTAGCAATAGAGGAAAGACTAGCCGTTCCTCACTCTCAGGCGCAACCCTAAGGGGGGTTCATTCCCTTAGGGAGGACAGAGAGGCGATAACATACTCTGGTAAGAGCTTGATCCCCTTACGTGGTAAGGGGAGCAAGGCTACACAGAGGGAATGCCCAAGGGCAGGGGGATGAAGGAAGCATATAGGGGTCCTACATGTAGGTTAGGTTAGGAAGGCACACTAACTAACCTATCCCCTATATGGTCCCTGAAGGCAAAAACACTTGCATCACAGTCAATAGTATTGTAAAATAATGCCACTATCTTCATAAGTAAGCCTAGGATCACTGATAAATCATGCATGAACACTAATATATAGGCGCTCTGGCCTGGGGGCTATAGTAGCCAACTGGTATGGGGTCAATCGATGACCGGTAAAAAAGCGTCAAAACACGATATAAAAGTTCCTAGCTATGAAGACTAAATAAACTAATGTTATCGATTAGTAAATAAGGCCGGAAGCGTTGTTGTGGCTAACTAAATAAGGCATGCAGAACAACAACGACGCCATAAAATGGCGGGTCCGGGAGAGGCACAGCTCTGCCACAAAACAACAATTATCTCGAAAAGTAATATTTACTTTACGGTCAGAGCTTAACTAAACAATACTGGAACCTTGTACTCAACTTTCCAGAAGAAGGCGAGGCCGAAGGTAGCGACATGATAATGATGCAAGGCGATAAAGATAGCACAGGGAAAATCCGTCTAAGTAAGGCGAGCTACTGTACAAAGGATGAAGACGGACGTGACGTCATTTAAGCAATGGCGCCCGTTTGTTTACGTTTCGAGTACCAAAAGTAGCCACGGATGAGATTAGCTATGGAACGGCTCCCAGCTATTCTCCGCCTTTACACACCGAAGCATTAACTCTGTTCAGGGTGTAGATAGCTATGTGGCGCGTTAATACATGCGTCCCCTGTTGATATACGATGTCTTAAAAGGGAAACCTTTAGGATACTCGCTCCAGAAGTTAGAATTCTGTGATAACCTGTGGTTAAATTCTCTGGGAATATCTTAGTAGTTATTTACCCAAGGAAGCTACCAAAAAGGAACCTTCCATCAGGACGCCATGGCTTGAGCCCAAAAAGTCTAATTTTACTGCCTTTCTCCGAAAAGAAGGTTCACTTCCATTTAGCCATAGTACTATTGCCGGCTTACTACTGTAAGCCAGCCTCCAGCAGCACGAGTACAGTCGGCATACTACCTACTGAGTCAGTATCTATCTGTGCCGGTCTACTGCCGGCCAGAACAATACGCCGACAACAGATACTGTGGTTAGCAGTTTAAGGGAGAACTGGAGAACCTTGGTGACAAAAGGGGCCTCCCATCCACAGCCGCCAAAGCCGCTGGAAGCCGGCAGTCGCCGACAGCCGTCATGGCCGTTGGCAGTCGGCAGTCTCCGACAGCTGATGACTGAGGAGGGGGGGGGGGCGTCTGGGCGGCCCCGGCAACCCACCTGCAATGGTAAGGTTGCAGGACTCCAGCACAGGAAAGACAATGGCTCGGCCATCGTAAAAGAACAGAGAGGGGAGGGGAAAGGGTCCTATATGAGGTATAGGAGGAACCGGCAATGTTGCCGGATCTACACACCTTGAAGAAACTCTGTTTCAGTACCGGCACGACCACAAGTGGCAG
>NW_027168628.1:32500-45000 GCF_036898095.1 Palaemon carinicauda
AGGGGACCCATACCACTTGTCTATAACTGTCCTCACTTCACGCTGGACATGCTTGTTGCTGTAGCCGTTGTTGATGAGGACCTGTGCGACCCTTTCCAGCTCCTTGTGGGTGTCAGTCCATGTCGAGCAGTGAGACAAGGCCCTGCGTACAAAGGCCTTGATGGTCGAGGCCCTGTAGCGGGCAGGACATTTACTTTAGCCATTTAGACACATGCCGAGATTTGTGGGCTTGGTGTAGACAGTGGTCTGGAATCCCTCGTTGGTGGAAGAAATCAAGACGTCCAGGAACTGGAGGCTGTTGTCAACGTTGTTCTCAAGGGTGAAGTGGAGAACGCTGTTGTCCTCGAAGGTCCTCCTTAGATTCTCGATGGCTTCGGTGGAAGTAGCTTTGATGAAAGTGTCGTCAATATAACGGAAGTAAACGAGGGGGCACTCGAGATGGGAGAATACCCTCTCCTCTACTACTCCCATGTAGAAGTTAGCAAAGAGTACGCCCAAGGGCGAGCCCATCGCCACGCCATCCTTTTGTAAGTACAAGTGCCCACGATGAGTAGTAAAGGGGGCCCTTTTAGTGCAAATCGCAAGGAGGGTCCGAAGGGCTTGCTCTGGGATATTTAATTCAGGAGTCGTCTCCTCCCTGTAGACTCTATCGGCGATAAGGTCGATGGTTTCGTCGACAGGGACATTAGTGAACAAAGATTCGACGTCCATCGATGTTATGACCCCCTCGTCGCGGACGTCCTTGATCCTCTCTAGGAATTCGGCAGAGTAGGCCACACAGTGGCGGTCGGGGACATATGGCGTCAAAATCATGTTTAGTTTCTTGCCCAGCTGGTATGTAGGCGTAGGGCATTGGCTGATGATAGGTCGGAGTGGGTTGCCTTGTTTGTGGGTTTTAACATTACCGTAGAGGTAACCAGGTCCATAATCCCCTGAAATCATGGGTAGGTGTACGGCGTTAGTTGCAGCATTAATGGCCTCGATGGTACGATTTGCTTCCCTCTTGATTTCTTCAACAGGGTTGCTCGTGAGGCGCTCGAATTTGGTGGGGTCGGCGAGGATGGCGTCCAGTTTCTCGTGGTACTCGTGGGTGTTGATGAGTACAAAGGCAGCTGTCTTGTCGGCCTGACGGACGGTAACCTCAGCAACTCGTTTGAGCTCTTTAGCAGCAGTTCTCATCTCCTTAGAGACGATGCCGCTGCTGTACCTGCCCCTATCCGTAAGGGCCTCTGCGAGCAGAAGCGGCTGAAGGGCGTCAGTCGTCCGGAGGGCAACACGTTCTTGAAGGTTGAGGATAGAATCTAGGAGTAATTCCATCTCCAGGCGTTTGTCGGTAGGTCTCGGTCGGGTGATGAAGTGGCAGTTGAGGCCCATCTTGAGAATTTGCTCCTGTGCTGGCGTAGGGACGTAGCTGGAGATGTTAATGTATTCCTGGCGGACCTCTGGGATCCGCAGCTTTCCGCCATTAAGGGTGACCAGCTTCTTCAAGATGGTCCTCCTCCTCTTCTTCAAGTCCTTCTCCTTAAGGACTTGTAGGGCATGGATGATGTTGTTGGGGTAGCTCAAGCCACCTCCAAGGTCTTCTTCATGGTTGGGGTTGTCGATATCGGGGCGTCGATCATCATGGGTGTCGTTATCAGGGGCGTCGTCATCAGGGGCGTCCTCGTAATCAGGGTCGCTGTCAACCTCGAGGGGGACGCCAGTAGCGAGCTGGGCTTCTCCTCAATCCCTCAAGCTGGCCCATTCATCGTCAAGGCGGACCCAAAGGGCGTAGAGCTCGTCCTTCCGGGCCTTCTTCTGCTGGAGTTGGCGTTGGAGAAGGTTTCTTCTGTATGAATGGGTCCCGGGATCGTTCAAGGCCGACAGGTCTTGCAGGTGGATTTCTGTATATCTTGGTAGGAGACCCTCCTTCAAACAGGTGGAGTTATATACTATGGCTGCATCGGCAGAATTCAATTTCTTGTCCAATTTCTCGATTCTTCGGACAATTCTTTTTTCAGGATTGCTACATTCAGCTAGCAAGTTGGCGAAGCTCATCAGGGTGAAGGATACAAATCAGGTTAAGGCTGGATGTAATTAATACAAGTACAAGTAATACTCGAAAATTACAACAGGTAAAGTCAGGAGTGGGTTGCGACGCGTTTCGGAACAGCTTGCTCCGTCTTCAGGCGAGAAGTGAGGCTCTGGCTTCTTCTTCTTCTTCTTGGGGTATTAAAGCCAACACTTGTTGTTGGCACAGGCCTTTCCCTTGGTTGGCCCGTAGAGGCTCTGGCTAGATCTGGGTCCTTATATATCCCGGCTCTGGTTCGTAGAGAGGGGCCTCGAATTTTGATTGGTTGAGCGGAGGTTGTAAGTTCGAGTGGCAGATGTACGACGAGCTCGGCTCGGCCTCCCAGGCAGAGAGGTAGGAAGGAATCCTGGATCCTGATTGGTCAGGACGCGTGCCGAGCCAGCCAAAAAGTCAGGCAGGCTCCTCTCTCGCTCAGTGGACTGGGCTGAGAGAGGTATCCGAGCTCCCTGATTGGCTGAGGCGTGCGCCGAGACAGGCTCAAAGTCAGTCAGCCCATTCCTACGCTCAGCAGGCTGAAATTCCGGGCCATGTTCGCCGCCAAAATCAGCATTTGGCCAGACAATTTCTCCATTTGTAGGGGTGTCAGGATCGGGGTTGTCATCATTCTGGGGGTCTTGGTCTTGGTTCCTAGCGTTGGTACGTCGACAGGATGGTAGGAGGAAAATTTCTTGAGTCGTATTCAACGCTGGTTTCTCGTTCTGGATTAACAAAGCTTCCAAGAGGGAAGCAAATCGTACCATCGAGGCCATTAATGCTGCAACTAACGCCGTACACCTACCCATGATTTCGGGGGATTATGGACCTGGTTACCTCTACGGCAATGTTAAAACCCACAAACAAGGCAACCCACTCCGACCTGTCATCAGCCAATGCCCTACGCCTACATACCAGCTGGGCAAGAAACTAAACATGATTTTGACGCCATATGTCCCCGACCGCCACTGTGTGGCCTCCTCTGCTGAATTTCTAGAGAGGATCAAGGACGTCCGCGGCGAGGGGGTCATAGCATCGATGGACGTCGAATCTTTGTTCACTAATGTCCCTGTCGACGAAACCATCGACCTTATCGCCGATAGAGCCTACAGGGACAAGACGACTCCTGAATTAGATATCCCAGAGCAAGCCCTTCGGACCCTCCTTGCCATTTGCACTAAAAGAGCCCCTTTACTACTCATCGTGGGCACTTGTACTTACAAAAGGATGGCGTGGCGATGGGCTCGCCCTTGGGCGTACTCTTTGCTAACTTCTACATGGGAGTAGTAGAGGAGAGGGTATTCTCCCATCTCGAGTGCCCCCTCGTTTACTTCCGTTATATTGACGACACTTTCATCAAAGCTACTTCCACCGAAGCCATCAAGAATCTAAGGAGGATCTTCGAGGACAACAGCGTCCTCCAATTCACCCTTGAAAACGGCGTTGACAACAGCCTCCCGTTCCTGGACGTCTTGATTTCTTCTACCAACGAGGGATTTCAGACCACTGTCTACACCAAGCCCACAAATCTCGGCATGTGACTATATGGCGAAAGTGAATGTCCTGCCCGCTACAGGGCCTCGACCATCAAGGCCTTTGTACGCAGGGCCTTGTCTCACTGCTCGACATGGACTGACACCCACAAGGAGCTGGAAAGGGTCGCACAGGTCCTCATCAACAACGGCTACAGCAACAAGCATGTCCAGCGTGAAGTGAGGACAGTTATAGACAAGTGGTATGGGTCCCCTTTGGTGGAAGGGTCTGACAGCGTCAGCCAGGGGTCCGACAGAACTACAGATAGGTCCGACACCTCCACCAACGGATCTAAAGACATCAAACTTTACTACAAAGGCATCATGCACGCCGAATATCAGCGGGATGAGAAGGCCATTAAAGACATTATCAATAACGTTTCACCCACTGATGAGACCACGAAAGTGAAACTCATCATCTATTACCAGACTGAAAAAACCCGCAACTTGATCATGAGGAACAATCCAGCGCCCCCTGATAACGACCCTCTGAATAAGACAAATGTAGTCTACTCTTACCAATGCCCAGTCCGAGGATGCCCCGGCAAATACATAGGTATGACTACCATGAAACTTTCGAAGAGGATCTCGTGCCACGTTCAGCAAGGTGCTATCAGAAATCATGCTCTACAGCGACATAACTCCCAAATTAGCCGGGCAGACATCGTCGCCAATACCAAAATTATCGGCAGCGCCACGGACAGCAGGCGCTTACGAATTTTGGAAGCTTTGTTAATCCAGAACGAGAAACCAGCGTTGAATACGACTCAAGAAATGTTCCCCCTACCATCCTGTCGATGTACCAACGCTAGAAACCAAGAACAAGACCCCCAGAATGATGTCAACCCCGATCCTGACACCCCTACAAATGGAGAAATCGTCTGGCCAAATGCTGATTTTGGCGGCGAACATGGCCCGGAATTTCAGCCTGCTGAGCGTAGAAATGGGCTGACTGACTTTGAGCCCGTCTCGGCGCGTGCCTCAGCCAATCAGGGAGCTCGGATACCTCTCTCAGCCCAGTCCACTGAGCGAGAGAGGAGCCTGCCTGACTTTTTGGCTGGCTCGGCGCGCGTCCTGACCAATCAGGAGCCAGGATCCCTTCCTACCTCTCTGCCTGGGAGGCCGAGCCGAGCTCGTCGTACATCTGCCACCCGAACTTACAACCTCCGCTCGACCAATCAAAATTCGAGGCCCCTCTCTACGAACCAGAGCCGGGATATATAAGGACCCAGATCTAGCCAGAGCCTCACTTCTCGCCTGAAGACGGAGGAAGCTGTTCCGAAACGCGTCGCAACCCACTCCTGACTTTACCTGTTGTAATTTTCGAGTATTACTTGTACTTGTATTAATTACATCCAGCCTTAACCTGATTTGTATCCTTCACCCTGATGAGCTTCGCCAACTTGCTAGCTGAATGTAGCAATCCTGAAAAAAGAATTGTCCGAAGAATTGAGAAATTGGACAAGAAATTGAATTCTGCCGATGCAGCCATAGTTTTTATGAATAGTACTTACCTGGCAGTTATATATATATATAGCTGAGTCTCCGACTGCGGCAGAATTTAATCGAAAATCTCGGCAACTGCCTTGTGGTGGTTGTGTGGTTAGCTGGTTAACAACCCTTACAGGGTGGTACTTGAAATCATTCCCGATTTCTGTTCCTCAGATTATCTCTGCCGGCCGGATCGACAACATCGTTGGTCCGCCATTTAGAGTTTTTTCGGATCGCTTTCCCTTCATCGCCTTTTTGGACTTCGTTTTTGGTGAAGTACACTGTGTTGGGATTTGGCAATCGTGTTTGTTTTTTGTTTTTTGTCTTTTTTCCTTTCTTATCATGAGTGAAAAAATTCATTTTCGTATTTGTGCGAATGATATTTGCAAGGTGAGGTTGCCGAAAGTGTCGGTTGACCCTCACACTATCTGTATGGGTTGCAGGGGGTTTGAATGTGCTCTAGATAATAGGTGCAAGGAATGCGAGGTTTTAAATGATGATAATTGGTTAGCTATGAAGCGCTATGTGCACAAACTTGAGGTTGATAGAGTTAGAAGAGCTAAATCAAAGTCAAAGTCTGCTAGTGAGCCTAGCTTAGATTTATCTATTGACCCTTTACTTGTAACCTCTTTGGAAGTTATTCCTTCCCCGAATGAAGTAACTCCTGCCCCTTCTACAGGATCTGTGCCTACGGATGACCCTGGGTATGCTAAATTAGCTGATGAATTAGAGGGCATTAAAGCACAATTGGAGGCCTTTAAAGGTAAGGGTGTAAGTGAAATTAGTGCTTGTGAAAGTGCAGTAGAGGTGGCGACTGATCGAATCTGTCATACCCCTAGGTCTAGACCTCTACCAAGCTCCCAGGACCAAGGGAGAACGTACGTCGAAAGCCAAAAGGGGGTGAGAGGTGCTTATCCTCGGTCAGTCGTCGCCTCAGACAGTCCTGTTGCGATCTCCCAGGCTGCTCTTGACCGCCGTAGAAAAGGCGTGTCGGATACGTTTGTGTCTTCGCCTGATCGTTTTCCCAGACGTAATTGGCGTTACGAATCAAGACCAATGAAGAGAGGGTGGAACCGGGATGTGCAGTCTCGCTCTCCCTCTCCCGGTTCGAGTAGCCGAGATCCTGATCCTTCGGAAAACGAATTCGATGTTGTTCCTGTTAAGAGGGCGAAACAGAGAGTCCTTAGCCCAGTTAATCCTGCTAAACTCCCTGCTTCTTCTGCCAGCGCTCCCAGTCAAGCCGTACGACAACTGCCGTCTTCGGCACCGCGAGAGCCAGCGGAGGTTGCTAAAGCTTTCATGGTTGTTATGCAGGAACAACTTTCATCGTTAGTTCAAGCTTTCAGCCACCCTTCTCAGTCCGTCAGACGTAAGGACGTCTCTTTGCCTGTTAAGAGATCTTCTTCTAAGAGAGATCTTAGTATCTCTCCCAAGAAACCTCTGCGCACTTCGTCGGCCGTACGACAACACACACCCTCTTCATCGGCACGCTGCCAGGAATTTCCTTCCCCCCTCTCTCGGCGCCAGAACGATACTGCCTCTCGTTCTCGGCGCCGTGACGATTCCGTTTCTCTTTCGAAACGCCAGGACGTTACCGCCTCGTTTCTTAGGAAACAGGATGAATGCAGTCTGCATTTTCAAGGCGAAGGCAGTCTGCATCTTCAGGACGATTCCGTTTCTCGTCATCGTGACGATACTGCTTCTCGTCATCGTGACGATACCGCTTCTCGTCATCGTGACGATACCGCTTCTCGCCGACTGGATGTTAGCGGCGCTCGGCGCCAGGATTCACACAGCTCTCGGTGCCAGGCTGCTGGCAGCCCAACTCTTCAGGATGTTATCCTTGAGCAGGACCTCGAAGATATTTCGGAAGAGGAAGAAAAACCTGCCTACTCTTCTAGTGATTATAAGGTTCTTTCTCGCTCTCTTTTGGAACTTTATGGGGAGGAATTTCAACCTTCGGCCCCTCGTTCTCCTCAGTCTCAATTTACCAGGAAGAAAGCTACTAAGTCTTCGGCCTTCATCAAAATGAAACTTTCAATTTCGGCCAGGATAGCTCTCGCAAAGGTGGATGATTGGATGAAGGAACGGAGACAAGCTGTCAAGACCACCTTTTCTTTTCCACCGTCTCGGCTCGCTTCCAAGGCCGGTATGAGGTATAAGACAGGGGAACCTTTGGGGTTAGGAGTGCCTGCCTCCTCCCAAGGTGACTTCTTGGCTCTTGTGGATTCGGCAAGAAGGCATGCTTTAAACTCTGCCAAGGTGATGTGGTCCATGTCGGAGCTTGATCACCTCGTCAAAGGAATTTTCAGGGTTTTCGAGGTTTTCAGCTTTCTGGACTGGTCTCTCAGGACTCTGGCCAGGATGTCTGAACTCCTGGAGGACACGAAGGACCTTACGAGTATCATGTCCTGCATGGACAAAGCTCTAAGGGATGGAGCGAATGAATTGTCTTCCCTTTTCTCAGCAGGGGTCTTAAAGACGTGGTCCGAAAATTCCACCCACGAAAATTCCACCCACGAAAATTCCACCCACCAAATTCCACCCACGAAAATTTCACCCATGTAAAATTCCACCCACAAAAGTTCCACCCATATTTTCTATATTTTTTTATTTTCTTTCATTTATTTAATCATTAGACTAAATGAAACTTTGTTTATTTCATATCAATAACTGAAGGTTTAAATGTTAACAACTTTTTTACTATATATATATATATATATATATATATATATATATATATATATATATATACACACACACACATATATATATATATATATATATATATATATATATATATATATACACACACACATATATATATATATATATATATATATATATATATATATATATATATATACATATATATATATGTATATATTGTGGGTGATTATTTTAAACAACTATCTTCGTTAAACAATCACCATCCTACAGACTAGTATTGAAACAGTTGTTTGTTTATTTTAAAGAACTATCTTCGTTAAACAATCACTATCCTACAGGCTATTCTTGAAACAGTTGTTTGTTTATATTAAAAAAGTGTATAATAAGAAGTGTATTTCCTTTTTGGCATATTTACAGAAGCCTTTTCCTGTTGGTATATTTACTCAAGCATTTTTTACTTTGGTATATTTAGAATGCTTATTTCATTTAGGTCATTCCTGATGGCGTAAAATTTGTGAAATAGGTAAGAAGGTTCAGTATAATACTGACACTTTGTTTGCATTGAAAGTAAAATGCTCCAATGCTTTAGCTTTTTTACCCATCCACGATGTTGTTGATGGATTTGAACTTCTCTCTGATGAAGAAGATCTACCAACAGAATTTATTACTTATTTTGAGCAGACCTATATTGGTGTCCAACGTGGAAGAGGTGAACGTAGACGGAGAGTTGAACCTCTTTTCCCAATCGAAATGTGGAATGTACATGAGCATACTCTAAATAACGTACCGAGGACAAACAATCATGTGGAAGGTTTTAATAGTGCTCTAAGAACGTCGTTAACAAGTATCCATCCAAATTTATGGACACTTTGCTCATCACTCCAAAAAGAGGAAGCTCTAACCCAAACTAAAATCATTCATTTAAGACGAGGAAACGAGGCTCGGAAAAGAAAGAAATATAAGTCTACAAATGAGAGACTTATAAATCTTGTAGAAATTATGAGCCATCATGCATATTAGAATTTCTAAAAGGTATAGCACATAACTTGCATGGTTAAATAAATTTGTTTGCATTTTAATTTTGCATAGGTTGCAATACGAAATGGATACAACCAATAAATATTATTTTATGTATTAAAAATTGTCTGTTTCCTTTACCATATATATAACAGTAATTTCAACCTCACTTTCAATGGATACAATCAATAACTATTATCTTATGTTTTAAAAATTGTTTGTGTTTCCTTTCCCATATGAATGATAGTAATTTCAACCTCACTTTCAATGGATACAATCAATAAATATTATTTAATGTTTTAAAAATTGTCTGTGTTTCCTTTCTCACACGTATTATAGTCATTTCAACCTCACTTTTATGATTAAACATACATGAAAGACAAGAAGTAGAAATTCTTTGGGGGTGGAATTTCCGTGGGTGGAACTTGACGTGGGTGAAATTTTCGTGGGTGGAATTTGGTGGGAGGAATGTTCGTGGGTGGAATTTTCGTGGGTGGAATTTACATAGCACCCTTAAAGATGAGGACCCTTTTGTGCTCCTTCACCTCTAGATCTGTGACTGTTGCCCAGAAGTCGGAGCTGCTTTACGCCCCTTTTTCACGTCATCTTTTTCCTGAAGCTCTGGTCAGAGATATCTCCCTTTCTCTGGCACAGAAGGCTACTCAGGACCTTTTGTCTTGGTCTGCTAGGAAGACCTTACCTGTTGCTCCTGCTCCTCTGAAGAAGGAAGAGAAGAAGTTTCAACAGCCCTTTCGGGGCAGGATCTCCTCGAGAGCGGATTTTAGGGGGAGAAGACAAGAGTCAGGGCCAAGGACCAGCAGAGGTGCGTTTAGGCCCCGGTCCAAAAAATGAGATGGGAGTCCTCCAGACACCAGTAGGGGCAAGACTGTCTCGGTTTTGGCAGTCTTGGAAAAGGAGAGGGGCGGACACCTGGTCCCTCTCAGTCGTCAAGGAAGGTTACAAGATCCCCTTTTTAAAGAAACCACCTCTCTCAGACACTCCCCTAGCCTTAGTGGCTCCGTACACCGACGCGGGGAAACGAGAGGCTCTTCTGGAGCTAGTCGACCAGATGTTGGTCAAGGGAGCAATAGAGCCGGTTCAAGACCTCGCCTCCCCAGGCTTTTACAATCGCCTGTTTCTGGTTCCCAAGAACTCTGGTGGATGGAGACCAGTCCTAGATGTCCGCTCTCTGAACGCCTTCGTGGAGAAAACAAAGTTCTCCATGGAGACGACTCAGTCAGTGCTGGCTGCAGTTCGTCCAGGCGACTGGATGGTTTCTCTCGACCTGCAGGACGCTTATTTTCACGTCCCTATTCATCCGTCTTCGAGGAGATATTTGAGATTTGTGTTCCAGAGCAAGTGCTTCCAATTCAGGGCACTTTGCTTCGGTCTCAGCACAGCTCCCCAAGTTTTCACCAGACTAATGGCGAATGTGGCAGGCTGGTTACACCAGGAGGGGATAAGGGTATCCTTCTATCTAGACGACTGGCTGATCCGGTCACAGTCGAAAGAAAAATGTCTGGAGGACCTAATGAAGACGTATACGATGACTCAGGACCTGGGACTCATCGTCAACTGGGGGAAGTCTCAGACCGAGCCGAATCAGACTATTCTCTATTTGGGGATAGTTCTGAATTCAGTTCTTTTTCAGGCTTCTCCCTCCCAGGAGAGGCAGACCAGGTGCCTGGACAAAGTCAAAGACTTTTTGAGGAAGCAGGAATGCTCAGCGAAGGAGTGGATGAGTCTGCTGGGAACTCTATCCTCCCTGGAGCAGTTTGTCCCGTCGGGGAGACTGCACCTAAGGCCTCTGCAACACTTCCTCGCAAAGGTTTGGAACAGAAAGATCCAGGAGGACACTTTTTCTTTTCCCATTCCGACAAAGATCAAGGATCTTTTGATGTGGTGGCTGGACCCAGCTCTGTTGGGAAAAGGGATCTCCTTGCTCAAGAAGAACCCCGACCTAGTGTTATTCTCAGACGCGTCCGAGTCAGGCTGGGGAGCAACACTAGGGAACAAAGAGGTCTCAGGTATTTGGGAAGGGAGTCGGATCAGTTGGCATATCAACAGGAAGGAATTGATGGCCATTTTGTTAGGGCTAAAGGCCTTCAAAACCTCGGTGTCAGGAAAGACTGTGGAGATCAATTCCGACAACACCACAGCTCTCGCGTATATAAGGAAGCAAGGGGGAACTCACTCCCTCTCTCTGTTCTCAACTGCGAGAGAGCTTCTCCTTTGGGCGAACGAGAACGAGACTCAGCTGTTGACAAGGTCTGTTCAAGGGCAGAGAAACATCAGGGCAGACATACTCAGCAGTAGGGGACAAGTCCTTCCCACAGAGTGGGCTCTCAACCCGCATGTCTGTCGGAGACTCTGGAAGTTGTGGGGCAGACCTGTAATAGACCTTTTCGCCTCTAGTCTAAACAAGAGGATCCCCAACTACTGCTCCCTAGTCCCGGACGAGGAAGCTGTTGCAGTGGACGCCTTCTTTATGGATTGGACGGGGCTGGACATGTATGCCTTTCCCCCGTTCAAGATCATCAATCTGGTTGTCAGGAAATTCGCTCTCCTCGATTCGGGACGAATGATCCTAGTGGCTCCATTCTGGCCTGCGAGGGAATGGTTCACCGAAGTGGTAGGGTTGCTGATGGACGTTCCAAGAAGACTCCCGGCAAGTCCAGATCTTCTCAGACAACCCCACTTCGAGAGATTTCATCAAAACCCCCTCGCTCTCAATCTGACTGCCTTCAGACTGTCGAGAAGCTCGTTAGATCTCGAGGCTTTTCGGCACAAGCGGCGAAAGCTATTGCCAGAGCAAGGAGGATCTCTTCACAAAGAGTCTACCAGTCAAAGTGGGAGACCTTTAGAGCTTGGTGCAGGAGACACAAGGTTTCCTCGTCCTCTACCTCTCTAAGCCAGATTGCAGACTTTCTTTTGTACCTCAGGCAGGATGCTAAGCTGGCTGTATCTACCATTAAAGGATACAGGAGCATGCTCTCAACCGTCTTTAGGCATAGAGGCCTAGAGTTGTCCCAAAATAAAGATTTGCAGGACCTCATTAGGTCTTTTGAGACGACGAAGCAGGTGCAGTTAAGACCCCCTTCTTGGAACCTGGATGTGGTGTTTAAGTTTTTGTGCTCCAAGAAGTTTGAGCCTATCTCGCAAGCCTCTCTGCAAGATGTGACTAGGAAAACCCTCTTCCTTTTGACTCTAGCGACTGCCAGGAGGATCAGCGAGGTCCAGGCAATTGAGAAGCGTGTAGGCTTCACCCAAAATGGAGCGGTTTGTGCCTCGAGGTTCGACTTTCTCGCCAAGAATGAGAACCCTTCGAAACCCTGGCCCAGGACTTTTGAAGTCCCTAACCTCATGAATCTAGTGGGTCAGGAACAGGAAAGCCTCCTCTGCCCGGTTAGGGCTCTCAAGGCTTATTTGGCCCACACTAAGAACGTGAGGGGTACTTCCAACTCCTTATGGTGTTCGGTGAAGGATCCTCAAAAACCCCTGTCAAAGAACGCTTTGTCCTTTTTCCTGAGGGAAACTATTAGGGAAGCCCACCTCTTTTGTGAGGAAGAAAACTTCGCCCTGTTAAAAGTACGGGCTCACGAATTAAGGGCCATTGCTGCCTCACTGGCATACCGGAAAAATATGTCAGTTAAGCAGTTCATGGACGCAACGTTCTGGAGGAGCAATTCTGTCTTCGCTTCTCATCACTTCAGAGAGGTAAGAGTGGACTATGACAAGTGTTATAC
>NW_027168629.1:0-10000 GCF_036898095.1 Palaemon carinicauda
CTCTCCCCTCTCTCTCTCTCTCTCTCTCTCTCTCTCTCTCTCTCTCTCTCCTTGTCCTTTGATAAAGATTCACTTGTACTGGATCTTTTCTCAAATGGAAAATTTTTTTTTCTCTCTCTCTTCCCCTCTCTCTCTCTCTCTCTCTCTCTCTCTCTCTCTCCTTGTCCTTTGATAAAGATTCACTTGTACTGGATTTTTCTCAAATGGGACAAATTCTCTCTCTCTCTCTCTCTCTCTTCTCTGCTCTCCTCTCTCTCTCTTTCTCTCTCTCTCTCCTTGTCCTTTGATAAAAGATTCACTTGTACTGGGTCTTCTCAAATGGACAAATTCTCTCTCTCTCTCTCTCTCTCTTGCTCTCTCTTTCTCCTTGTCCTTTGATAAAAATTCACTTGTACTGGATCTTTCTCAAATGGAGAAATTCTCTCTCTCTCTCTCTCTCTCTCTCTCTCTCATCTCTCTCTCTCTCTCCTCGTCCTTTGATAAAAATTCACTTGTACTGGAGTTTTCTCAAATGAACAAATTCTCTCTCTCTCTCTCTCTCTCTCTCTCTCTCTCCTTGTCCTTTGATAAAAATTCACTTGTACTGGAGTTTTCTCAAATGGACAAATTCTCTCTCTCTCTCTCTCTCTCCTCTCTCTCTCTCTCTCCTTGTCCTTTGATAAAGATCACTTGTACTGGATCTTTCTCAAATGGACAAATTCTCTCTCTCTCTCTCTCTCCTCTCTCTCTCTCTCTCTCCTTGTCCTTTGATAAAGATTCACTTGTACTGGATCTTTCTCAAATGGACAAATTCTCTCTCTCTCTCTCTCTCTCTCTACTCTCTCTCTCTCCCTCTCTCTCCCTCCCTCTCCTTGTCCTTTGATAAAAATTCACTTGTACTGGATCTCTTTCTCAAATGGACAAATTCTCTCTCTTTCTTTCTCTCTCTCTCTCTCTCTCTCTCTCTCTCTCTCTCTCTCTCTCTCTCTTTGTCCTTTGATAAAAGATTCACTTGTACTGGATCTTTCTCAAATGGACAAATTCTCATAGAGATAGATATCCAGACTTATGTGTCATCAGTTGAAGATTTTCCTGTACAAAATCTTCAGTTGGTTGACAAGTAGTCTAATCTCTCTCTCTCTCTCTCTCTCTCTCTCTCTCCTCTCTCTCTCTCTTTCTTTGTCCTTTGATAAAGAAATCACTTGTACTGGATCTTTCTCAAATGGAAAAATTCTCTCTCTCTCTCTCTCTCTCTCTCTCTCTCTATCTCTCTCTCTCTCTTTGTCCTTTGATAAAAATTCACATTATACTGGATCTTTCTCAAATGGACAAATTTTCTCTCTCTCTCTCTCTCTCTCTCTCTCTCTCTCTCTCTCTCTCTTGATAAAGATTCAATTGTACTGGATCTTTCTCAAATGGAGAACTTTTTCAAGATATAGATCTTGAGACATTTGTCATCTGATGAAGATTTTCCTGTACAAAAATCTTCGTTAGGTTGACAGTCTAATATCTCTCTCTCTCTCTCTCTCTCTCTCTCTCTCTCTCTCCTTGTCCTTTGATAAAAATTCACTTGTACTGGATCTTTCTCAAATGGACAAATTCTCTCTCTCTCTCTCTCTCTCTCATCTCTCTCTCTCTCTCTAGATCTAGTATTTGTGAATGAGGTGAATTATGTTAAAGAAATAATAGTGTATAACACGGGAATTTCAGACCACAATGTCATAGAATTGATAGTTCATTCCAAAGCAAGTGATCACAAAATTAATAAAAGCACAAAACTTTGGGAAGGATATGGAAAAATATAACTTTTACAGTAAGAATATAAAATGGTCAGAAATAAATGAAGAACTGAATAAAGAATGGAAAAATGTATTTATAAAGTGATAATATACAGGTAAATACGAACATACTGTACAAAATACCGGAGAAAATTGTTGAAAAATATGTACCGAAAAAAAACAATAAACAAAAGACGTGCATACCAAGAGACAGAAGGATCTTATTTCAGAAAATTATGAAGTGGAAGAAAAATCTTGCAAAAGAAAAAAATGTGTGGAAAATGAGGGAAATAAAATGTAAGATAGAAAATGCAGAACAAAAGATTATACAGTCGAAAGAAAATGAAAAAAGGGACTTAGAAGAAAGGGACACTTCAAAATATAAAAAGAAACCCCAAAGTACTTTACTCCTATGCAAAAAAGATGAATAAAAGGAGAATAGAAATAGGCCCTCTTAAGAATTGAAGGACGGCTAACGAATGAAAAAAAAGGAAATATGCAACATATTAGCAGAAAAATATAGAGTGAGTTCACGCCAAGAATTGCGAATGAGAATAATGAAACAGAAATGAGAGAAGAAAATGTCGAATATCTAACGGATATACATATTAATGAAGCAGATATTGTCACGGCTATAAACGAAATTAAAAATGGATCGGCAGCCGGACCAGATGGAGTTCCAGCGATTTTGTTAAAAAAAACTGCAAACACTATCGCGAAGCCGCTTGCAATACTGCTAAGACAGGGTATAGATATGAGCGAGATATATGTTAAACATAAATTAGCTTATATAACCCCTATCTTCAAAAGTGGATCAAGACTAGAGGGCAAGCAATTATAGACCTGTTAGTCTAACATCACATATTATGAAAGTGTATGAGAGGGTAATAAAAAAGAAAATAATGAACCATTTTGGTCAAAAATAATTTGTTTAATATGGGTCAAACACGGTTTCGTACCTGGAAAAAGTACACAGACCCACCTGATAGCACACTATGAAAACATATACAATAATATGATAAATGAAAAAGACACAGATGTGATCTATCTAGATTTTGCAAAAGCCTTTGACAAGGTAGACCATAACATATTGGAGAAAAAAATGAGAAAGCATAATATTGTGGGAAAGATAGGAAAATGGGTAAAAGAATTCCTGCAAAACAGAAAACAGATAGTGGTTGCAAATGACGAGAAATCAGATGAAGCCCAGGTAATATCTGGTGTGCCCCAAGGTACGGTATTAGCTGCACTGTTATTTGTTATTATGATCTCAGACATAGACTGTGATGTTGAAAAACTCCGTAGTGAGAAGTTTCGCCGATGACACAAGAATAAGTAGAGAAATTACTTGTGATGAAGATAGGAACTCACTACAAAGAGATCTAAACAAAATATATGAATGGGCGGAGATAAATAGGATGGTATTTAACTCCGATAAATTCGAATCAATAGATTATGGAAACAGAGAAAGGAATGGTGTATGCATACAAGGGACCTAATAATGAGACAATCACAAACAAGGAAGCAATTAAAGACCTTGGTGTAATTTTAAATAGGAATATGTTATGCAACGACCAAATAGCAACACTGGGTATTTGTGAGTCCCAAAAGAAGAAAAACATAGGGATACGGACACGCTTACTATCCACGGAGACGTAATCCGTCAGCGGTTGTTACACAGGGAGCAGTAATGTGTAAATAATCCAAGGCAGGGTTGCCAGGTTTTCTAAATGAGAAAAGGTCAATTTCTAATCAACAGAGGCTTTAAAAGGTCAACCCATTAACAGAAAAAGGTAAAAAATATAGTATTTAAGGCTCGGCTTTTTCCATATTACTAAAGGCCAACCTATTTAAATACAAAAGGTCAAATTTGAGTTTTTTTTTGGCCGGAAAAAAGGCCAAACTGGCAACCCTGATCCAAGGGGGAAGGGGAGTCTGAACCCGGAGGAAGAACGATGAGCTGGTGAGAAACTGCAAAAGGCCTTTCCTAGACTGAACGTCGTCGCTGTTTGAAAGATGCGCTGCGAAGAGCCAGATTTAACAGGGTGGGGGAGTTGAGAAATGTGATGAGATTTTGAGGGAGATTTAAGGTTAAAAGGGGGTTTACAATGCAGAGGAATTTTTAAGTTTGAGATTTTTTTTTTTTTTTTTTCGTTTTAGATAGACCTTTATCAAGAAATACGTCAATGTCAATTATTATTATTATTATTATTATTATTATTATTATTATTATTATTATTATTAGCCAAGCTACAACCCTAGTTAGAAAAGCAAGATGCTATAAGCCCAAGGTCTCCAACAGGGAAAAATAGCCCAGTGAGGAAAGGAAATAAGGAAATAAATAAATGATGAGAATAGCTATCATTATCCATTTTTAACTTTGAGTTGGTAATTATTTTTGTGATGGTATTTTGAGGGAGATTTAAGGTTAAAAGGGGGTTTACAATGCAGAGGAATTTTTAAGTTTGGGAGCGTTTTTTCGTTTTAGGTGGACCCGTATCAAGAAATACATCAATGTCAATGCTATTATTATCCATCTTTTATTTTGAGTTGGTAATTATTTTTGTGATAGTATATTGAGGGAGATTTGAGGTTAAAGGAGTTGACAATACAGATGAACTTTTAAGTTTGGTAGTGTTTTTTCGTTTTAGATGGACTGGTATCAAGAAATACGTCAATGTCAATGCTAGCATTATCCATCTTTTACTTTGAGCTGGTAATTATTTTTGTGATAGTATATTGAGGGAGATTTAAGGTTAAAGGTGTTTAAATACAGAGGAATTTTTAAGTTTGGGAGTGTTTCTCGTTTTATATGGACTGGTATCAAGAAATACATCAATGTCAATCCTATTATTATCCATCTTTAACTTTGAGTTGGTAATTATTTTTGCCTCTCTTCGAGCCTTTCACGGCACTAGTTTATTCCTTATTTTTTTATGTGTAACAATACTAAAAATAGAAATCAGGATAAAATCTTTTTCTTTTTCTTTGTCCACGTTATCTAAATTCCCCAGCGAGATTGCTCATTCATTGATTATTTTCATTTAAACCCGAGAGACGAGAGAGGCTGTACCCAAAAACGGTTGTTAAGAACCTAGATTTGCATATGAATACACAATGCACTTCCATTGTTGAAGGATTTTGAGCACTTGACCCAAAACCTAGCGAGCCAATCCATATATATTCAAACCCGGAAATAGGAGGTACAGTTGGCTTCAATCATTCTGGTACACCACTTAGGTAGCAAAGGAGATGTCAGTGTACCGGGATTAATGAAGCTAACTGTACTATGATATTTCCTTTATCGAATACAGAGTCTAACCTACACAATAGGGTTGTGGTGGCCGATATGGTAACGTCCCTGACTGGTGAACGCCATACTGGGATTTGAGTCCTGCTCAAAATCGTTCGTTCTTTTGGTCGCTGCAGTCTCCTACTGGGGTTTGAGTCCTGCTCAAAATCGTTCGTTCTTTTGGTTGCTGCAATCTCATACTGGGGTTTGAGTCCTGCTCAAAATCGTTCGTTCTTTTGGTCGCTGCAATCTCACACTGGGGTTTGAGTCCTGCTCAAAATCGTTCGTTCTTTTGGTCGCTGCAATCTCACCATCCTTGTGAGCTGAGAATGGGGGTTTCGTGGGAGCCTATAGGTCTGTCTGCTGAGTCATCAGTAGCCATTGCCTGGCCCTCCTTGGTCCTAGCTTGTTTGGAGAGGAGTCCTGGGCGCTGATCATATGTATATGGTCAATCTTTAGGGCACTGTACTGCTTGTTAGGGCATTGTCAGAATCCCTTGCCTCTGCCATTCATGGGCGGTCTTTAAACATTTAAAGGAGGACTTCGTATTTTAAGTCTTTTAGATTCTTTGCATCACGTTCACAAATGTAGGTAGGGGTGGGGGGTGGGGGAACAGCTGATATTTTCAGCGGTGGAGTCAATAACTCCTATACAAATATATATATTCAAATGAGATTTTAAGAAATTATTTAAGAACATATAAGCTTTGTTTTAGCTAATTTCATTATTAATACCTGTTATAGGCATGCCCTGGCTGTCACTTTTGTACGTAAGTAACGACTTTCAACCAAAAAATCAGTGAGGAGGAGCACACTACTACTAGATTTTTACAGATATCCAAACGATTTTTACAGGGTTTGAGGGTATTATATGAATTATATTCTTACCAATTTTCATGTTGATATCTGCCATAGAAAAGCCACAGCAAACGTTTATTTCGGTATGAGTTGAATGGTTATTTTTGAGAGGTGGAGTAAATTGTTCCCAGAATAATTCTCATATCCAGATGAAAATTTCAGGGATTGATAGGAAACATGGTTCCTCTGTTCCTGCCAAATTCCATGGTAATATCTATAATTGAAAAGACACAGCTATCATGTAGCCTTCTTAGATATGATAAATGTAGCAACATTACAGTTAATTGCGTGTTGTTGTTATTATTATTATTATTATTATTATTATTATTATTATTATTATTACTTGTTAAGCTACAACCCTAGTTGGAAAAAACTATGCTATAAGCGTAAGGGCTCCAACAGGGAAAATAGCCCAGTGAGGAAAGGAAATAACTGAAACTACAAGAGAAATTGTTAACAATTAACATAAAACAGTAATAACATTTAAATAAGTATTTCATATGTAAACTACAAAAAGTAAAAAAAAAGAAGAGGAAGCGAAATATGATAGAATAGTGTGCCCGAGTGTACCCTCAAAAAGAGAACTCTACCCTAAGACAGTGAAAGACCATGGTACAGAGGCTATGGCAGCATCCAAGACCAGAGAACAATGGTTTGTTTTTGGAGTGTCATACTCCTAGAAGAGCTGTGTACCACAATGAGCAACATCAACGAGGGTCAATACCCATCTCATGAACAATATCCATCCAGAGTTCAGCTAGTTTATTTATTTCATTACTTTTCATTAACTATTTTTCTTCTTGGGAGTAGCCCAGTAAATACTTTTAAAGGAAGGGTCTGGTAGAGGGGAGTTAGAAAATTTCCCTCTCCCCCTGTTGTAGAGAGAGAGAGAGAGAGAGAGAGAGAGAGAGAGAGAGGAGAGAGAGAGAGAGAGAGAGAGAGAGAGCCTTACCTTATTTTGTTTGGGTTCCCCCAGGTCCCTCAGTGTGAGGCACCTGTAAGGGGGTAGGAATGTGGAGAATTAATTTTTATTCTTATTTATTTTTTGTTGCCAAATCCTCTGAGAGAGAGAGAGAGAGAGAGAGAGAGAGAGAGAGAGAGAGAGAGAGAGAGAGAGAGACAGAGAGAGAGAGAGAGAGAGATCTTATTTGATAACCGTTGATCTACTAGCAAATATTGCTAACCTAATTCATTATTAGTATATATGTAGTAGCTAGTAGCGGTGCTAGTAGCTCTGTTGTTGGAAGGTTGATTAGAGAATTATTGGGTCCTTTGACGGGACAGACAGTACTACATTGGATCCCTTTCTCTGGTTACGGCTCATTTCATCTTTTCCGTCGCATACACAGAATAGTCTGGCCTATTCTTTACACATTCCCCTCTTTCCTTATACACCTGACAACACTGAGATTACTAAACAATTTTTTTTATCTCTCGTTCTCTCCCGCTCTAATAATAGAAAAACCCGTCTAAGCTTAAAGTCTATAGATGTATATGTAGATCTTGTTTAAGCTTACCATTACATTATTTCAGATTGTAAGCATTTTTGTGACATTGTTGCTCTCAACTCTTTGCATACAAGCTCTTTATCTGTTGAATAAACTTCACTTGCATTCACCTCGCTTTTCTATTAAGTGCCTAACAGATCACCTTTCCACAATACCCCACAGTACACCGCATTATCCCCAAAAAGGGCATATTTAGCTTATATATAGGGTGAGCCAGGGCACTAATCTATCAATATGTATTTATATATTAGCCGACAATCATTTATTCAACCCTGATAATAATGATGTCTTGATTTAGTAGAAATGAATTTTGATGAAATTTTCTTGACATTCTTTTTATTTAAAATTTCGTTTAATTCATTTGTATTTCTTTTGCTCCTTCGCAGGTGGGAGTCCAGATTGGTGATGACCTCTACCTGTGTTAGCTAGGTGAGTACATGAATCTGATCACTTCTGCTCTCTCTCTCTCTCTCTCTCTCTCTCTCTCTCTCTCTCTCTCTCTCTCTCTCTCTCTCTCTCTCTCTCTGTTTTATATATTATTGAATACAATTTATTATATTTTTGATAATATTTCTTGGAGTGTTTATTTTTTACTAAGTTGGTTATGGGTTCATAACAGGTACTGCTTATTGAAATCAGTCAGTCTTTGAAATATGTGTGTGTTTGTGTCTTTGTGTGTGTGTGTGTGATAGATAATTTTATAGTTTCTTTTTATTAATTGTAGGCATGGTTGGTTTTTAGTGAATTATTGAAGGGTCTAAAGTTGAGAATATTCTGGTTTTGTGTAAAACTGGGTTTTAGTTTATTTATTGTTTTGGATAATTCTGCAAATATTATTTCATCTGTCATATTTTAGCCCCGTTTCCTCTCTCTCTCTCTCTCTCTCTCTCTCTCTCTCTCTCTCTCCTCTCTCTCTCTCTCTCTCTCTCTCTATTGCACGATATATGCACGGGTATGTTTTATCAGTTAGCATCTCTTAATCTTTATGTAATGAGAGATGTACAGTATCTTGGTCTCTTCCCAAAATCAAACCATTGTTCTCTAGTCTTGGGTAGTGCCATAACTTCTGTACCATGGTCTTCCACTTGCTTGAGGGTACAATCGAGCACAATCTTTTATCTTATTTCTCTTCCTCTTGTTTTGTTAAGATTTTTATAGTTTATATAGGAGATATTTATTTTAATGTTACTCTTCCTAAAATATTTTATTTTCCTTTTTTCATTTCCTCACTAAGCTATTTTCCCTGTTGGAGCCCCTGGACTTATAGCATTCTGCTTTTCCAACTAGGATTGTAGCTTAGCAAGTAACAATGATAATAATAATGTAAGGCATATGATTTATAAAAAAAGAACGACGTTTATTTTATCCATTATTTAATGGAATAATGGTTTGTGTATCGTCATGAACAGCAAAGGTGAACTAATCAAGGCCTTAGACATGTCTGGGGTTTGGCCATTTTCATCACATGCTGGTCGCTGTGGATTGGTGATGATGGGAGACTATAGTCTGATCACTCACAGCAAACCATACGTGAATGATTCTACTTCATTAATCATTTCTCCTTCCAATGATATTTCATCTTCCATTGCATATTCCCTTCTCATCATCTGTCTATCTTCTGTTGATCGTGAACTCAGCCTCGTGTGATATTTCATGCATTCTGATGAACAAGTATTGCAAATCCTGTGGTGTTTTGCTGATAAGGACAGTGTCATCAACATACTCTAGATCAGGTAATTTTCTATTGCCAATCCAGTCTAATCCTTCTCCACCATCTCCGACTGTTCTGCGCATTACAAAATACATGAGACGTAAAGAATAATTATTATGCATATATTAAGAACAATAACATTATAATAGGTGTTTTTTATTTTGAAATAAGTCTTTCTTATATAAACTATAAAGGGAGATTTATGTCAGCCTGTTCAGCAGAAAACATTCGCTACAAGTTTGAACTTTTGATAGGAATCTAAGATTCCTAAACGAAAATCATATCAAGTAGCCTTTTTTTCAAGAAATGAAGGCAGTGGTAAACTCTGCTAAGATGTGTGATACGGGAAGGGTCTCTCTCTCTCTCTCTCTCTCTCTCTCTCTCTCTCTCTCTCTCTCTCTCTCTCTCTCTCTCTCTATGCCCCAGCCTCAGAGTTACCTTCATAATCAATGGTGTGTATTAGCAAGGTCGTTGAAAACGTAAATGTACGCTTTATGATTTTCAATAACACACACACACACACTCTCTCTCTCTCTCTCTCTCTCTCTCTCTCTCTCTCTCTCTCTCTCTGTCAAGCCTTCAGAAACAATATAATGTTGTTGCAAGCACATAAGTCTCAGATTACAAATAAGTTGTTATACTAAATGATGAGCAAATGATCAAGATATGTATATAAACTCAGATTTTTGTGTTCGTTAGGTAACTTTGATTTTGTAATACGTTTTATTACAGGAACTCGAGTGTGTCATCTGCACATTCAAACAACGGAATCTTGCACTTGTTGGTTTTATGACGTATGAATATCTTCATCTTCTTCACTCCAGGAGTTAAATTCGGCGCTGTAACTGTTCAGTGGCTACTTTATTCTTGGTAAG
>NW_027168629.1:15000-20000 GCF_036898095.1 Palaemon carinicauda
TATGACTGCCTCAGTGAGGTCAATTTTATAAGATACCTTTCCTATTATTCTGATTATTTACTTTCGAACAGCATTGCAACTATCCAATAACTGCAATCTCATCTTTAGGGAGGATATGTAAATTCATCAGTAAATGAATAGAGGTTTTTACTTTTAAAAGAGTACAGATAGACATATTTTAATGTAGTAAGTCCAGGGTCGTTCCTGGGTTCGGTGATAATGTCTCGTCGTATTCACTTTTTGAGGTTAAGTTGCAACGAGTATCAGGCTACAGGGTTATGTCTGCTCATGATTAGCCTTGGAGAGTAATTGATAAATGAGGGCTTTATGCCTCTAATCATATGAATCCAGGCTGCTCTTATTCTGGCCGTTGAATTTTCAATAGCTGTCAATGCCCTTAGAGCAAAGGTACAGTAGTAACTATGCTGTCCAGCTGAGTGCTATGCCAGGTTATCAGGTCGGACATGATTCCCAGGTAGAGGATTCTGATTGCTGATTGGCCATAGTGCAGCTTGGAAGAATATCTGTTCTAGGCTGGCTGGTTTCTCCTGGATTGCCATTTTCTCAAAAACTATATAATAAGAGCAATTTCTCGATTGTGAAAGAATATATGGATTAGATGGACATAAGAAGTCACTCAATGAAAAAACTATGGTATATTTCTCTCAAAAAACAATAAAGAAATTCTATAGGTAAATATGCATCAGCATTCTAATGTTATGTTGAAATTTTTCAAATAATAGAAACAAATTCTGAATTATTTTGAACCTTATTCAAAGGTTTAAAGTATATTCAGGAAAAAAGTTCTGGTATTACTGAAAATGGAGGAATCTATACAAATTGATTTCTAACTGAAGGGGAGGAAGGGTCCTAGACAATAGTCTTTTATGTCCTTTTCTCGTGAGATCACTTTTTAAACAAACTTCACTAATTGCCATTATGTTTTAATTCTCTCACTGTCAATAGAGGGGCTCCCTGCAAGACCTCGTTGTCTATAGAGGGACTTCCTGCAAGACAACGTTGTCAATAAAGGGGCTCCATGCAAGACCTTGCTTTCAATAGAGGGGCTACCTGCAAGACAACGTGTAAATGGAGGGGCTCCCTGCATGACAACGTTGTCAATAGAGGGGCTCCCTGCAGGACAACGTTGTCAATAGAGGGGCTCCCTGCAAGACCTCGTTGTCAATAGAGGGGCTCCCTGCAAGACCTCGTTGTCAATAGAGGGGCTCTCTGCAAGACAACGTTGTCAATAGAGGGGCTCCCTGCAAGACCTCGCTGTCAATAGAGAGGCTTCCTGTAAGACTTCGCTGTCAATAGAGGGGCTCGCTGCAAGACCTCGCTGTCAATAGAGGGGCTCCCTGCAAGACCTCGTTGTCAATAGAGGGGCTCCCTGCAAGACCTCGTTGTCAATAGAGGGGCTCCCTGCCAGACCTCGCTGTCAATAGAGGGGCTCTCTGCAAGACCTCGCTGTCTATAGAGGGGCTCCCTGCAAGACCTCGCTGTCAATAGAGGGGCTCCCTGCAAGACCTCGCTGTCAATAGAGGGGCTCCCTGCAAGACCTTGCTGTCAATAGAGGGGCTCCCTGCAAGACCTCGCTGTCAATAGAGGGCTACCTGCAAGACAACGCTGTCAATAGAGGGGTTTCCTGCAAGACAACGCTGTCAATAGAGGGGCTCCCTGCATGACCTTGCAGTTAATAGAGGGGCTCCCTGCAAGACAACGTTGTCAATAGAGGGGCTCCCTGCAAGACCTCGCTGTCAATAGAGGGGCTCCCTGCAAGACCTTGCTCTCAATAGAGGGGCTCCTTGCAAGACTTTGCTGTCAATAGAGGGGCTCCCTGCAAGACTTCGCTGTCAATAGAGGGGCTCCCTTCAAGACTTTGCTGTCAATAGAGGGGTTCCCTGCAAGACCTCGCTGTCAATAGAGGGGCTCCCTGCAAGACAACCTTGTCAATAGAGGGGATCCCTGCAAGACCTCGCTGTCAATAGAGGGGCTCCCTGTAAGACAACGTTATCAATAGAGGGGCTCCCTGCAAGACCTCGTTGTCAATAGAGGGGCTCCCTGCAAGACCTCGCTGTCAATAGAGGGGCTCCCTGCAAGACCTCGCTGCTAAAGAGGGGCTCCGTGCAAGACCTCGCTGTCAATAGAGGGGCTCCTTGCAAGACCTCGCTGTCAATAGAGGGGCTCCCTGCAAGACCTCACTGTCAATAGAGGGGCTCCCTGCAAGACAATATTGTCAATAGAGGGGCTCCCTGCAAGACCTCGCCTTTCATAGAGGGGCTCCCTGCAAGACAAAGTTGTCTATAGAGGGGCTCCCTGCAAGACCTTGCTGTCAATAGAGGGGCTCCCTGCAAGACCTCGCCGTCAATAGAGGGGCTACCTTCAAGACCTCCCCGTCAATAGAAAGGCTCCCTGCAAGACCTCGCCGTCAATAGAGGGGGTCCCTGCGAGACCTCGCCGTCAATAGAGGGGCTCCCTGCAAGACCTCGCTGCTAATAGAGGGGCTCCCTGCAAGACCTCGCTGTCAATAGAGGGGCTCCCTGCAAGACCTTGCTGTCAATAGAGGGGCTCCCTGCAAGACCTCGCTGTCAATAGAGTGGCTCCCTGCAAGACCTCGCTGTCAATAGAGGGGCTCCCTACAAGACCCCACTGTCAATAGAGGGGCTACCTGCAAGACCCCGCTGTCAATAGAGGGGCTCTCTGCAAGACAACGTTGTCAATAGAGGGGCTCTCTGCAAGACCTCGGTGTCAATAGAGGGGCTCTCTGCAAGACCTTGCTGTCAATAGCGGGGCTCCCTGCAAGACCTCGCTGTCAATAGAGGGGCTCTCTGCAAGACCTCGCTGTCAATAGAGGGGCTCCCTGCAAGTCCTCGCTGTCAGTAGAGGTGCTCTCTGCAAGACCTCGCTGTCAATAGAGGGGCTACCTGCAAGACCCCAATGTCAATAGAGGCGCTACCTGCAAGACCTTGCTGTCAATAGAGGGACTCTCTGCAAGACCTCGCTGTCAATAGAGGGGCTCCCTGCAAGACCTCGCTGTCAATAGAGGGGCTCCCTGCAAGTCCTCGCTGTCAGTAGAGGTGCTCTCTGCAAGACCCCGCTGTCGATAGAGGGGCTACCTGCAAGACCCCAATGTCAATAGAGGCGCTACCTGCAAGACCTTGCTGTCAATAGAGGGACTCTCTGCAAGACCTCACTGTCAATAGAGGGGCTCCCTGCAAGACCTCGCTGTCAATAGAGGGGGTCCCTGCAAGTCCTCGCTGTCAATAGAGGGGCTCTCTGCAAGACCCCGCTGTCGATAGAGGGGCTACCTGCAAGACCCCAATGTCAATAGAGGCGCTACCTGCAAGACCTTGCTGTCAATAGAGGGACTCTCTGCAAGACCTCTCTGTCAATAGAGGGGCTCCCTGCAAGACCTCGCTGTCAATAGAGGGGCTGTCTGCAAGACCTCGCTGTCAATAGAGGGGATCCCTGCAAGACCTCGCTCTCAATAGAGGGGCTCCCTGCAAGACCTCGCTGTCAATAGAGGGGCTCACTGTAAGACCTCATTGTCAATAGAGGGGCTCCCTGCAAGACCCCGCTGTCAATAGAGGGGCTTCATGCAAGACCTTGCTGTCAATAGAGGGGCTCTCTACAAGACCTCGCTGTCAATAGAGGGGCTCCCTGCAAGACCTCGCTGTCAATAGAGGGGCTACCTGCAAGACCTCGCTGTCAATAGAGAGGTTCTCTGCAAGACCTCGCTTTCAATAGAGGGGCTCCCTGCTAGACCTCGTTGTCAATAAAGGGGCTCCCTGCAAGACCTCGCCGTCAATAGAGGGGCTACCTGCAAGACCTTACTGTCAATAGAGGGCAGCCGGCAAGTCCTCGCCGTTAATAGAGGGGCTACGGACATGTCCTCGCCGTCAATAGAGTGGCTCCCTGCAAGACCTCGCTGTCAATATAGGGGCTCCCTTCAAGACCTCGCTTTCAATAGAGGGACTCTCTGCAAGACCTCGCTGTCAATAGAAGGGCTCCCTGCAAGACCTCGCTGTTAATAGAGGGGCTCCCTTCAAGACCTCGCTGTCAATAGAGTGGCTCCCTGCAAAACCTCGCTGTCAATAGAGGTGCTCCCTGCAAGACCTCATTTTCAATAGAGGGGCTCCCTGCAAGACCCCACTGTCAATAGAGGGGCTCTCTGCAAGACCTCGCTGTCAATAGAGGGGCTCCCTGCAAGACCTCGCTGTCAATAGAGGGGCTCTCTGCAAGACCTCGCTGTCAATAGAGGGGCTCCCTGCAAGACCTCGCTGTCAATAGAGGGGCTCCCTGCAAGACCTCGCTGTCAATAGAGGGGCTACATGCAAGACCTCGCTGTCAATAGAGGGGCTCCCTGCAAGACCTCGCTGTCAATAGAGGGGCTCTCTGCAAGACCTCGCTGTCAATAGAGAGCTCCCTGCAAGACCTCACTGTCAATAGAGGGTTTCCCTGCAAGACCTTGCTGTCAATATATGGACTCCCTGCAGGACCTCGCTGTCAATAGAGGGGCTCCCTGCAAGACAACGTTGTCAATAGAGGGTCTCCCTGCAAGACCTCGTTGTCAATATAGGGGCTCCCTGCAAGACCTCGCTTTCAATAGAGCGGCTACCTGCAAGACCTCGTTGTCAATAGAGTGGCTCCCTGCAAGACCTTGCTGTCAATAGAGGGGCTCTCTGCAAGACCTCGTTTTCAATAGAGGGGCTACCTGCAAGACCTCGCTGCTAATAGAGGGGCTCCCTGCAAGACCTCGCTGTCAATAGAGGGGCTCCCTGCAAGACAACGTTGTCAATAGAGGGGCTCCGTGCAAGACCTCGCTGTCAATAGAGGGGCTCCCTGCAAGCCCTTGCCGTCAATAGAGGGGCTCCCTGCAAGACCTCGCTGTGAATATAGGGGCTCCCTGCAAGACCTCATTGTCAATAGAGGGGCTCCCTGCAAGACCTCGCTGTCAATAGAGGGGCTTCCTGCAAGACCTCGTTGTCAATAGAGGGGCT
>NW_027168629.1:32500-37500 GCF_036898095.1 Palaemon carinicauda
TTACAAATATATGCATATAGGCATATATATGTATATATATTTGAATATCCGTATTTGTATATATATATATATATATATATATATATATATATATATATACATATACGGATATTCAAATATATATACATATATAAAATATGATGTCGAGTCATGTTTCAGGCAGATATTCCTTTTTCCATCTGTACAGCATAATAAAAGTATATATAATCCCATTCATTGCACTTTCTCGTGGAATAGAAAGTGCAATGAAGGAAACTGAAATTATCATTTGATAGATAATTTGGCCATTTACATTTTTCATTTTTATTTTGGTATATATATTCAAATGACGGCGGCCATTTCATGAATTCTTCGTCTCCTTCAACATAAAATCTTTCTTAATTACACTTAAAACAAGATGCCTATGCCATCTATTGGGTTACAGCGGAAGTATTTGCTGTTGGTATTTATTTTTATTACACTAATTGGTAAAAAATGTTTTTAGACGATAAAAATGTACTTTGAGATCAATCTCAGTACTATAATTAGGCTTAATAACAGAATAATAATCTATTCCATGTATATATCATATAAGTTATGATAAAAGTAAGTCACTCTGAGTCTTATAAACTTTAATTATAACCTAAACCGAAATGAACTATGCCCTCGTAGACGACATGGACAGAAACTACCAACAAAATACGATGTTTTATACTAAATTAGACAACTCAAAAGCCTTCAAAATATTCTACGGCAACAATTGAAAGATAAATTCTATTGAAATCTAATGCTTTGGATAGTTATAAAGACTCGATTCATCTTATTTTCTGTGATTAGGTTTGTTTCGAGATGTTTTATATTGGTATTCCTGGACGTTTATTGATATATAGTCAGCTGTGGTGATGACGTCACAAGAGCAAAATAAGAGATGATAAAGAATCAGTTAATAATATTCTTTTTCATATTACAAGCTTTTATTTACTATACTTACACATTATTATTATTATTATTATTATTATTATTATTATTATTATTACAAGCTTGGCTATAACCCTAGTTTTAAAAGCAATATGTTATAAGCCCAAGGGCTCCAGCACGGAAAATTACATATGAATATTTGAAACACACACTCATATATATATTTTATATATATATATATATATATATATATATATATATATATATATATATATTGTATATGAGCATATACAGTACATGCATGTAGCCTTTATATGTATATATGTATACACATGTACGTAAGTATGTGTGTTTATGCATATATCCATATCTAATACATATACATAGGACTGTTGTTTTATATATATATATATATATATATATATATATAGATAGATAGATAGATAGATAGATAGATATGTGTGTTTGTGTGTGGTTATGTGTGTATGCATATATATATATATATATATATATATATAGATAGATATATACATATATATATGTATATATATATGTGTATATATATATATGTATATATATAATATATATATATATATATATATATATATATATATATATATATATATATATATATTTATGTGTTTGTCTTAAAACTATGACTGCCTCAGTGGGGTAAATTTTATAAGATACCTTTCCTATTATTCTGTTTATTTACTTTTCAACAGCACTGCAACTATCCAGTAACTGCAATCTCATCTTTAGGGAGGATATGTAAATTCATCAGTAAATGAATAAAGTTTTTTACTTTTAAAAGAGTACAGTTAGACATATTTTAATGTAGTAAGTCCAGGGTCGTTCCTGGGTTCGGTGATAATGTCTCGTCGTATTCACTTGGTGAGGTTAAGTTGCAACGAGTATCAGGCTACAGGGTTATGTCTGCTCATGATTAGCCTTGGAGAGTAATTGATAAATGAGGGCTTTATGCCTCTAATCATATGAATCCAGGCTGCTCTTATTCTGGCCGTTGAATTTTCAATAGCTGTCAATGCCCTTAGAGCAAAGGTACAGTAGTAACTATGCTGTCCAGCTGAGTGCTATGCCAGATTATCAGGTCGGACATGATTCCCAGGTAGAGGATTCTGATTGCTGATTGGCCATAGTGCAGCTTGGAAGAATATCTGTTCTAGGCTGGCTGGTTTCTCCTGGATTGCCATTTTCTCAAAAACTATATAATAAGAGCAATTTCTCGATTGTGAAAGAATATATGGATTAGATGGACATAAGAAGTCACTCAATGAAAAAACTATGGTATATTTCTCTCAAAAAACAATAAAGAAATTCTATAGGTAAATATGCATCAGCATTCTAATGTTATGTTGAAATTTTTCAAATAATAGAAACAAATTCTGAATTATTTTGAACCTTATTCAAAGGTTTAAAGTATATTCAGGAAAAAAGTTCTGGTATTACTGAAAATGGAGGAATCTATACAAATTGATTTCTAACTGAAGGGGAGGAAGGGTCTTAGACAATAGTCTTTTATGTCCTTTTCTCGTGAGATCACTTTTTAAACAAACTTCACTAATTGCCATTATGTTTTAATTCTCTCACTGTCAATAGAGGGGCTCCCTGCAAGACCTCGTTGTCAATAGAGGGACTTCCTGCAAGACAACGTTGTCAATAAAGGGGCTCCATGCAAGACCTTGCTTTCAATAGAGGGGCTACCTGCAAGACAACGTGTAAATGGAGGAGCTCCCTGCATGACAACGTTGTCAATAGAGGGGCTCCCTGCAGGACAACGTTGTCAATAGAGGGGCTCCCTGCAAGACCTCGTTGTCAATAGAGGGGCTCCCTGCAAGACCTCGTTGTCAATAGAGGGGCTCTCTGCAAGACAACGTTGTCAATAGAGGGGCTCCCTGCAAGACCTCGCTGTCAATAGAGAGGCTTCCTGTAAGACTTCGCTGTCAATAGAGGGGCTCGCTGCAAGACCTCGCTGTCAATAGAGGGGCTCCCTGCAAGACCTCGTTGTCAATAGAGGGGCTCCCTGCAAGACCTCGTTGTCAATAGAGGGGCTCCCTGCAAGACCTCGCTGTCAATAGAGGGGCTCTCTGCAAGACCTCGCTGTCTATAGAGGGGCTTCCTGCAAGACCTCGCTGTCAATAGACGGGCTCCCTGCAAGACCTCGCTGTCAATAGAGGGGCTCCCTGCAAGACCTCGCTGTCAATAGAGGGGCTCCCTGCAAGACCTTGCTGTCAATAGAGGGGCTCCCTGCAAGACCTCGCTGTCAATAGAGGGCTACCTGCAAGACAACGCTGTCAATAGAGGGGTTTCCTGCAAGACAACGCTGTCAATAGAGGGGCTCCCTGCATGACCTTGCTGTTAATAGAGGGGCTCCCTGCAAGACAACGTTGTCAATAGAGGGGCTCCCTGCAAGACCTCGCTGTCAATAAAGGGGCTCCCTGCAAGACCTTGCTCTCAATAGAGGGGCTCCTTGCAAGACCTCGCTGTCAATAGAGGGGTTCCCTGCAAGACTTCGCTGTCAATAGAGGGGCTCCCTTCAAGATTTTGCTGTCAATAGAGGGGTTCCCTGCAAGACCTCGCTGTCAATAGAGGGGCTCCCTGCAAGACAACCTTGTCAATAGAGGGGATCCCTGCAAGACCTCGCTGTCAATAGAGGGGCTCCCTGTAAGACAACGTTATCAATAGAGGGGCTCCCTGCAAGACCTCGCTGTCAATAGAGGGGCTCCCTGCAAGACCTAGCTGTCAATAGAGGGGCTCCCTGCAAGACCTCGCTGCTAAAGAGGGGCTCCGTGCAAGACCTCGCTGTCAATAGAGGGGCTCCTTGCAAGACCTCGCTGTCAATAGAGGGGCTCCCTGCAAAACCTCACTGTCAATAGAGGTGCTCCCTGCAAGACAATATTGTCAATAGAGGGGCTCCCTGCAAGACCTCGCCTTTCATAGAGGGGCTCCCTGCAAGACAAAGTTGTCAATAGAGGGGCTCCCTGCAAGACCTTGCTGTCAATAGAGGGGCTCCCTGCAAGACCTCGCCGTCAATAGAGGGGCTACCTTCAAGACCTCCCCGTCAATAGAGGGGCTCCCTGCAAGACCTCGCCGTCAATAGAGGGGCTCCCTGCGAGACCTCGCCGTCAATAGAGGGGCTCCCTGCAAGACCTCGCTGCTAATAGAGGGGCTCCCTGCAAGACCTCGCTGTCAATAGAGGGGCTCCCTGCAAGACCTTGCTGTCAATAGAGGGGCTCCCTGCAAGACCTCGCTGTCAATAGAGTGGCTCCCTGCAAGACCTCGCTGTCAATAGAGGGGCTCCCTACAAGACCCCGCTGTCAATAGAGGGGCTACCTGCAAGACCCCGCTGTCAATAGAGGGGCTCTCTGCAAGACAACGTTGTCAATAGAGGGGCTCTCTGCAAGACCTCGGTGTCAATAGAGGGGCTCTCTGCAAGACCTTGCTGTCAATAGCGGGGCTCCCTGCAAGACCTCGCTGTCAATAGAGGGGCTCTCTGCAAGACCTCGCTGTCAATAGAGGGGCTCCCTGCAAGTCCTCGCTGTCAGTAGAGGTGCTCTCTGCAAGACCTCGCTGTCAATAGAGGGGCTACCTGCAAGACCCCAATGTCAATAGAGGCGCTACCTGCAAGACCTTGCTGTCAATAGAGGGACTCTCTGCAAGACCTCGCTGTCAATAGAAGGGCTCCCTGCAAGACCTCGCTGTCAATAGAGGGGCTCCCTGCAAGTCCTCGCTGTCAGTAGAGGTGCTCTCTGCAAGACCCCGCTGTCGATAGAGGGGCTACCTGCAAGACCCCAATGTCAATAGAGGCGCTACCTGCAAGACCTTGCTGTCAATAGAGGGACTCTCTGCAAGACCTCGCTGTCAATAGAGGGGCTCCCTGCAAGACCTCGCTGTCAATAGAGGGGCTGTCTGCAAGACCTCGCTGTCAATAGAGGGGATCCCTGCAAGACCTCGCTCTCAATAGAGGGGCTCCCTGCAAGACCTCGCTGTCAATAGAGGGGCTCACTGTAAGACCTCATTGTCAATAGAGGGGCTCCCTGCAAGACCCCGCTGTCAATAGAGGGGCTTCATGCAAGACCTCG